>NC_137459.1:137946633-137959133 GCF_964235325.1 Thermobia domestica | reverse complement strand
TCTAAGTGAAGGTCAAAGTTTATTTTAACCTTTGTTGGTATGAGTTCCCAGTTCGTTGTAACTCTATGTTCTTAGAAGTAGTAAATTATCCTTATGTTGCAAGATGAGATGAATTCGGAGACACAATTGCTGTATTTCATTCCGTTCTTAAATTTAACTGACATAGTTGATTAAAGTAGACCTGCCTGGCATAGGTGTTCCTCAACGGACCTTAGTACCGATATTTTGCAAGATTTCATGCGTAGGGTTTTGTTAATTGCCTCTGGATTTTGCGTGATTGCTGTGCGATGACTTCGTGTCAGTATGAAATGTAGAAGTCTCTGTATAGCTGAACTGTATATGCCTTAATGATGCCTAGAGATGATTCAGGTTTCGTGGATTTGTACTGTTTGGAATTCTACTAAATAAGAATACCCTCCTTGTCCCCACGCTGGATAAGCATAAAGCAGTGATCTCAAAATTATGTTGTAGATGTTGGCTCTTGTGGTGAAGGAAAACCAATGAGATCTTAACCCTCTGAAGCCTAATGCGAGAGCGCTTGTACACTTTCTTAATCTTTCTTCGCTGCATTACTCAGGTGTCCGTGGAAGATGAACTCTGGGTTAAGACTCCGATGGATATCACTTCACGTTGAGGAGGAATTGCATGTTCTGTAGATAAAAGTTGGCTGAGACGAAGGTTACCCATTGGAAGAGTGAACGAGTTGCGTTTCATTGGTATTGAGTTTTGTTTTCTCATTTCGTGGTTCAATCCTCTATCTGGTGCAGATGTAGCCAGAGTTGAGCATCGTTGGCTGTCTTCAAAAATAATCATAAATAATGGGTCCTACAGTTCAGGAGAAGTATGGCCAGCCAATCAGATATTGATGGGGCGGAGCTTTTGCTCGCTGTTGCGGCCAATGCAGGAGAAGTTAAATAAAGTAGAATAAAAACAGAAAAGATGAGCTGAACAGAAAATGCGCAACAGAAAAATATGTAACTTCCGTATTGGCCGCAACAGCTAGCAGAGGTCATACGGATCATCCCATCAATATCTGATTCACAGGCCATACTTCTCCTGAAATATAGAACCCATTATTTCTGATTCCGAGCACTTACGAAACGAATGCTTCCACACGTTCTTTTCTATTCCCATTGCCTACTACACCAAGCTTGGTGCAATTAACTCTGAGTGACATCACGCCCTTCCCTCGTCAGTCTGTTTTAGAGCTTATTGACTCAAAAACTATTCAAGCAAATTAGTTCATGCTTCATAAATATATACAGTATTTATTTAGCAATGCTATGATGTGTCGGAAGTGAATTATCATGGAAAAGGAAGTCTGGTTCACATATAACGGTGAGGTTTCTTCAGACAAAGTTGTTTGAAACACACATTTTTCTTCACATTTCATAAATAAATATTTATGAATTAGCTGCATAATAACATGATTTGTTTAGCCTTCGTCAGTGGTCTAGAAGGTTACTCTTGTGCATATAGTACACACTGTTCCGGGTTCAATTCACATACTTTAGAATAAAAGGCATAACTGTGAGACGTTGAACTAAAAAAAATAAGTTTCAGTTTTTGCATGAATTCGTCCTTTCACGTTAATTCATTTTTTATGCGATCTTTCTTCTTTTTCAATGAAGCGAGAAAGTTTAGTGTGCTTTTGCCTGTGCATTCTATTTATTTTAAAGTTTATCTTTTATAACCTTAATTTTCAATGTTCTGTGCAAACATATGTATATTGTTATCGTATAAAGGATAGATAAGTTGAAGAAAGAAGGGCGCACGGATAATAAAGATGATAACAGATTATGTACCATCAGATTATGTACCATGTAATTAAGAAGATTCAATAGGATATTGAGTGTGTAAGATTCTGATATTATGCACGTATATTGCTAGTTCAAAACAACCAAGTTTCTATCGAATTTGCAATTAGTTGTGACATTGTTAATGACATGTGCGTATAATAATAATACTAGTGATATGTTTAGTGTGTACTAAATTGTCTCGTCAAGTTTTTTTTTTTTTTACTTACTTTTCGTATGCACTGAAAAACACACTCATGACCGTAGTTGTTTAGTGATCCACAAAAATAATAACAAAATAACAATACACGCATAAAAATGTCCAGTTTATGAGTTTTGAATTAAATTGTGTTTCTTTTGAAGGAAACAAAGTGTAAACATGTTGAAATGTCTTATATGTAAAACAAAAGTCACAGATTTAATAGGATGGAAAAAATCAACGGCATATATTGTGAAGCAGATGAAATGACTTTCCAAAAAAAAAAAAAAAAAGCATAAAGATTGCACATAACAAGAAAACCAATATCTGTAACGTTTCCATAGTAACCCAGTATTGTGTTTCACAAATATGATTTTGACTGAAACAACGTCAGGTAGAAGAGGGAAAAATCGGTTTGGCACAACGTAGAGGAAGACATAAAAAGGTAAGCTTTTTGACTCTCTCTCTCCACAATGACATTGATCGTTTAGAAAACGACAAAATCTAGGAATTCGTTCAGCTGAAAACTCTAACTTAATCCAAGACAATAAACATGGACGTAAATTTTCTTAGGAAAATCAAATTTAAGTCTTTGGGAGAGACAACAGAAAAGATGTACTTACGAAGACTCTTCAGACTCTTCGTAAGACGAAGATCGCTCGTGCCTGTCATTAATTTTCAACATTTTTACGTTCAAGGTAAACCTACTTTCAATGCAATCCGGAAGAAATCAAAGGTAGTTTGGCTAATGATTTATGTTGCTTCAGTTCTTCTTTCATTATTTTGCATATTTCTGGATTAAGCAATAGCTAATAATACGTTTCGTGATTGCAAAAGAAAGGTTATCTTCCACTGATATTTAGTGAATCTTTGCTATAAGTACACACCACTTTTATTAAAAATTACCATGATAACATCTAACCTTAGAAGAATTTTAATCAGATTTGTTCCCTCCGTTTTCTACTCTTTTTTTTTTTTGTTCCAAATAGCGATTATTGATATACTGTATATTTTACTTTAAAAAATGTGAAAGGTTTGAAGCTCAATTTTGGTAGCACATGAAAGATATGTAGAGGAAAATCTTTCATTTGCGTATACCAGGCATGTCAAGGTTCGTTGTCATGATAGCTTTGCTGAAAATCAGATAGTTTAAATGAATTACGTACAATTTATATTATCTTTCTGACTTCCTTCATTTAGGTATATATATATATATATATATATATATATATATATATATATATATATATATATGCAGGCGCGGATCCAAGGGGGCCTATAGGGACTATAGCCCCCACCTTGACGCTCAGGTATGCACTGGATGAAATGGGTTTCATTCTTGCTTTACACTGGATAAAGCTGCAAACTATGGTTTAGCCCATCCGTTGATCATATACTGAATCCGCCACTGTATACCTATCTATCTATCTATCTATCTATCTATCTATCTATCTCTCTCTCTCTCTCTCTCTCTCTTTCTCTCTCTCTCTCTCTCTCTATATATATATATATATATATATATATATATATAGATAGATAGATAGATAGATAGATAGATAGATAGATATATGAAGGTCAAAAACGTAACATATTCTTTACTTAAAAAATCAACGAATAACTGCTCTTATAAAGCCGCTCAATTGCAACCCAGCCTACAAAACAAATGTTGTTGATATTTACTTGACATCACATTACACTAACGACCGATGAGGGAAACATATAATGTGTATTTGTTTTAGTATCAACAGTGACGCTTAACTGTAATTACAATTCATTATTTATTGTTATCTACGAGTTGGATTTTTCTTTGATACTAAACTAATATTTTTATTTAGTTTTCACGTCCCATGCTTTCTGCTGCCTCTTATGATAGTGTACTAGTACTTTCTTTCTAGTACCTTTATTCATATGCCTTCTAAAGTGGACGTTAAAAAAATAATAAGCTTCGGATTTCATGGAACAGTTTAAGTTCAAATTAGTATAAGTTAACGAAAATTATACTATCTTCTAAACGATGTAATCTTCACTTCAAAGTGTTGGAAAAGTTAAATTATTTAGCTACAGTTTTGGTATAAATATCCGACCACGCACATCTTTTAAAAAGAAAGCATTGTAGTCTCACCTACATCGAAAATAAATAAAATAAAAGTGAATAGTGTTTAGTTATTAAAGACCTGTGTTTTAACCTCAAATACTAAACTGTTCTACATATAGTTGTGAGGCTACGTTCTTCTAAAGAGAGGTGGAAGGCAGGATTGTTTCAAACAAAACTGTACACATCCACTTTTGTTAATGAGAGTACTTGTTGAAAATAAAGTAACACTTTCATTTAGAGAAATAAATGTTTTATAGCATAGAACATGTTTCGGACGATGATCAGATTAAAATTTAATCATTTTACAACTATATGAAAACATTCTTACTAGACTTTTGTAATCTTATTTTACGTAAAACAGTTTCAGATTTGGAGTACTCTTTTCTCAGATCGTGCTTATATACTGGGATGTCGCATGTTCAAAACTGTGATCGTAGCTAAGAAGTTTGACATTTCAATTAGAAATAATAAATAAAGAAGATGATCAAGTATTGGAGAAATAGAGATTATGGGTAATTTAACATCGACATACATATGAAAATGTGATGTTGAAAGATATTGAACCTATTTGTCATAAATATTCTGAATTTAGCGTTTAAAACAACGTAATAGTTTTAAATTTGGACGTATCAAGCACGTTTAGGGGTGCCGCAAAGACCGACGTGAATTCTCCACCACCATATTGAATGAAGTTATCATGCTTCTCAATCCACAGGCTATCGAATTCAGCATCCCAAAAATGTAATTTAATTAATGATGAACGATTGCTGTGTGATGAGATGGAATCTTCTTTACTCAAGATTTTATTACCAAACTATAGATTTGTCTGGTTGAGAGATACGGAGGTGTTTTAAAATAAATCTATTTGAACAACAGTGAAACTCATATGGCTCCTTGTTTCCCGAAGCAGTGCTCCACACATATCTACCTCATTGCTCACTATCTTTCAGAAGGTGTTCATGCTACCTATTATATTAGCTGACAGGAAATTCAATTTTACATTTTTATTTTTGCTAAGGAAAAAAAAGAGAAAACGTACATAGGGAAGACAACAGTAAAACAATTTCAATAGTTTTGGTACCCCTATGTTGAGACACGTCTTTACGTCATAAGAAAGTTTCTGAGAAGAACTAAAGCAAAGCTTTTGTTTCTCGTGTATTTTCTTTCTTGTAGACTTTCAGAAAGCAAGCCACACCCGGAGACATGCAGAGACAGACTACACAGAAAATGACCTCAATGTCAAACTGGTCACGGAATCTTTGTAGAAAAGTTTTTCCTCGTTTCGTTCTGTTCGGTTCTTTCCTTTTCTTCTTTTTTATATTTTTTTCCTTAACATCTCGCCGCTCCATTTCGATGGAAAAGAATTTGCTGACGGGCCTTCTGGTTCGTTAGAGCAGAAAAGCGGAAATCTGATGGTTGCACGCCTAGATTTCATCAATATTTTCTTGTTCGTTCCATTACTGTCTTTACACTTTGATATATTTCAATTTGTTTAATGAACAGCATAACTAGTCCACAAAAGACCATTTTAATGCTGCTTCTTTCGTCATATAGCTCCCATCGCGATTTAAATTTGACTAATGACAATTAACTTTACTACTGGAAACTTACTTTGAAGTATTAGCTGATCTACAGATCGTTATCAAAATAATGGAAGCACATGTAATTCGTAATACGTTACATTAGTGAGGTGCTAATGTTAAGATTGTTTCTTCAACGACTTTACAGCTGTTCTTACAAGGAACGGCCATGATCCTTTCATCCGGACATACGAATCAAACCTAGTCCATATGATAAACCTAACAACAATATATTCATGCACAAAAAATTAGGTGTCATGGACGAAGGAGTAAGTCCATGGGACCCATTAACCCTGTTAGTATAAAGAAAATCGTAGAATCTCAGTGAAATAGCTATTGCATCAACACTGTTGATTGGAAAATCATGGTTTATAATTCATTACCTTTAGCATGAAAGAAGCTTTCCAGCGGTATTAGGGCCCATGTACCTGAACGAGAAAATTGAGAGAATATCGGGAATATTCCGTTCATAAATCCCCCCCCATCAACTTTGGACCCTTCTGGAGTAGCTCCGGGTAAAATCACACAATACAAATGTATCTCAAAGACTATAGGGGATAAGAAATGTGTGTAACAAGCTTTGTATGCATACACGGAATAAATATGAGGGAAAATCTCATATAACAATATACGCTTTTCCCTCATACCTATTCTGCATATCAATACAAAACTTGGTACACGTATTTATTATTCTCTACGGCATAGTATTTTTCAAGATGCATTTGATTTGTGTGGTTTTATCCACGACCACTCCAGGGGAGTCCAAAGCTGATGGGAGGGATTTATGGAGGGAGTTTTCCCGACCTTATCCCAATTTTTCCTGTTCAAATACATTATGGGCCCAAATACATAGCATCTCTCGAAGGCTTGTTTCATGCTGAAGAGAAATAACTAAAAACCATGGCTTTCCAATGAACAGTGTTGACGCAATAGCTATTTCACTGCGAGTCTAAGATTCTTTTATACTAATAGGGACCCAGAGACTTACTCCATTGTCCATGGCACCAAATTGTTTTGTGCTTGAACATATCTTTGTTATGCCTATCCAGGGATGTAGCCAGCAGGTTTATGTAGGAGGAGCCCGTCGTTTTTGAAGGGGGCCAGATACAATATACAAAAAAAAAAGGGAAAAAAATGTGTGTTGCAGCTAGTGTTTTTGAGGCCTGAAAAAAACGGAAAATTTTGATTTCCTTGCGGCAAACTAAAAAACTCTCTTCTTAGCTTCTTCTTCTTCTTCGTCTTATTATTATTATTATTATTATTATTATTATTATTATTATTATTATTATTATTATTATTATTATTATTATTATTATTATTAGTAGTAGTAGTAGTAGTAGTAGTAGTAGTATCATTATTATATTTTATTATTTATTTATTTATTTGCTTTTTATTCATAAATTATATTCCAGGTAGTATTTTAATTATGTTTAACCAAGAACTACTGCCCCGGACCAAACATTATACCTTTGTGCATAACTATTTCAATTTAACCCCTTGTACACAGATCCTATCTATAAAGTTAACCAAGGAAGTTCTATCGATTTCTCTCCCACCACCTTCGAACATCAATATGTCACCTAAGACGTACCTGAAAGATCAAAAAATAGTCCCCATTAGCATCGACGACCTTCTGCCAACGTTCTTGAAGGCCATGGATTCCGTCGCGGAAGAACTTGGTGGGCCGTGAAACGAAGAAGACATCAAGTGCATTTTGCACCTCTACCAGGGATTTGAACTGGCTTCCTCTAAGGCGATTGTATATACAAAGAATGGAACAGGTGATAATAGAGAATGGAGAGTCAATGGAACACATACTTCCACAATAAAGCGACATAACTTTCTTGGTTAAATTTATACATAAGACTGATTTTCTTTGAAATTGCACATAATTCCTTAAATATTTCCTGACAAAAAATATTTATTATTCGTGACAATATATATATATATATATATATATATATATATATATATATATATATATATATATAGATATATAGATATATAGATATAGATATAGATATATTATTAACAGATATATCTCACTTCTTGTTTTACACCAAGTAGCATTTAAAAGAGCAAATTAAATCCTAACTGAAATACTGAATAAAAACGTTGTTTTTCACCAAATTTTCCATCTGATAAAAATGTTTTTTAAACACTAGTTACAGCATATAAAAATATAATGTATTTACTAATTAGATTATTATCATTATTTTATGGTGGTATAAAGATAACTAAGAAACTTCTGTCGCTTTTCGTGGAAGTCTGTGTTCAATGGCACTCACACCGTGAGCTGAATGTGAATGGAGATAAGGCAAAGGTCAGTTGTTGGTGTTGGTATATCCAACATACTACCTGGTTGTGGCAGTTCAGTTACACCGTGAACTTGCGTAAGGACAAAGTGAACGTGGAACCTGCACAGAACGTTATAAGAGCATGTATGCTGTACGAGTTTAAACTGGGGTCTAACGCCGCTGCAACGGGGTATAAGATATGGACAGTGGACAGTGTAGCGGTGCTTTAACAAGTTTAAGGACGATGAACCTTAAACACTCGAAAATGCACCATGTGCCGGACGACGAAAGCACGTGTCCAATATGAAGATCTTCAGGCAGCAGTTGAGGTGAACAGTGGACAGACATTTGAGGAACTGGGACTACAATTCAGTGTGAGTGGAGAAACCACTAGGCAGCACCTCCATCAACTTGGGAAGCTCTACAAATTGGGTCGATGGGTATGGCATAATTTGATTCCGGGTCAGAAGGCAATGCGACATCTGTGTTTGCTGTTTCGTCTGAGGAATGAACCATTTCTGGACAGGGTGCTGAATGTGATGAGAAAATGGTCCTGTACGAAGCTCCATGGCGCCGTCATCATTTCTTAGCATCCCACGAACAGTTTCCAGAATAGCCGAAACCAACACTGCCAGAGAAGATCCTCTTTGGTGTTTGTAGGACTGTTCACATCATCGTGCATCGGGAACTGTTACCAGTTGGTCAGAACATCAATGCAATGCGTACTGTCGACACTTGAACTGTACGCATGAAAAGCTCGAAACTCTGGAGCCAGGGGTTCTCCGGTTACTGGACAACGCTAAGCCTCACGTGGCTAAGATGACCCTTGACACCATTCTACGTCTTGGATGGGAAACCGTTTTGCACCCTCCATACTCTCCGGACATTGTTCGGTCCGATTATCACCTTTTCCATTCCTTGGGCAATCACCTTAGAAGACGCCATTTCAAATCCCTAGTAGAGGTGCAAAATGAACTTGATATTTTCTTCACTTCACCGCACACCAAGTTCTATGGCGGTGGAATCCATGGCCTTCCAGAACGTTGGCTGATGGGGACTATTTTTGATTTTAGGTGACATATTGATGTTCGAAGAAGGTAGGCAAAAAAGCGACATAACTTTCTTGGTTCCCTTTATATTTATAGCACCGTGTTAAAACGTTTGTCTTCAAACTGTTAAATATAAATCGTAACAAATTGTGTAAGCTGCTGTCGCAAAAAAAAAAAAAAAAAAAAAAAAAAAAAAATCGATCCGTATAAAGAAGAGATGCCATACTAGTTTTCGATCGGTATGGTAAAATAGTATGTTTTCCATACTATTTTACCGTAAAGTATTAATTATATGTAAAGCTTTGTTATTTTTAAATGAATGAAGTAAGGTAATCTTACAATGATGTTTTAAAAGCCGGTCATTTGGGGGGCTTGGCCCAGATCGCCCCCTGCCCCCGTGGCTACATCCTTGTGTCTATTGAATGGACTAGGTTTGATTCGGATGTCTGGATGGAAGGTTCCTGTCCTTTCCTTGTTCGCAGAATGGAAAGTAATAGTATGTAGCATGTCGGACAGTGTAGAACGGAGCCCTGCGTTGAAGTGAGAAGGCTGTGGTGGCACAGAAATGGGCATTTTCTCTGTTTCATATCCAAACTATGGGTGCGTGTTTAGTTGATGCCAATGTTCCTAGATAATCAATATGTTAGGTTTGTCATGAGGAAAATTCTAAGATGATGACACCCTACACAACTCACAACAAAGTCCATCACCAAGGGATAATGGTAGATGAAAAAATATATTTCTGTGAGATTTTTGAGGATTCGAAAGGATTATCACTGAAGACCACAAAGTGAACCCGTCAAAAATTATAATTTTATGGAAATAAGTTAGCATTTGGAACAGTATATCACAATAACAACAATCGCAGTGCGACAATAGCTACATAACCTGAGCATGTACCGTTGGGTGGCAATTTTTAAGCCGCAGATTACCACGAATAACGTTTTTGTACGAGAAAAATCATGCCAATAACGTACAAAATAGACCCCCAATTATTGTAAATATACACCGTGGTGCAGTGAGTTGCATTCCACGTTAATTACAACAAGATGTGCTTACCTATGACAGCCACCAGAAAAAGGCTATTCTCTGAACTGTATTCTCCCTACCGTGAAACACCATGATGTGGATCACATTGCCATAATATTCCGTGTCATGCGATTGCGCTTGCAAAACTATTGACAGTGATCATTTAGGCATTTAAGGTTGCCACATACTTCCTATGGCCTAGATGTTCACGGCTTATAAAGCTATTTTTTCAATATGGTAATGCACCAATTCAAACTGCTGGAACCGTTTAGGTACGACCTTAAGAACATTGAGTTCAACTACAGCACCTCCCCTGCCCCCTCCCAATCCCTAGATCTCAACACACATAACACTTTTTTTTTTTAAGGTTTGTGTTGTGTTGTATACACCGTAACCGTTTACTTGATTTCCACAACATTGTATTTTAATTCAGTCCCTCATGAAATAATTGTCGTGTGGGTCTGTACTGTTTGTTTCATTCTCAGGAATAATAATAATAATAATAATAATAATAATAATAATAATAATAATAATAATAATAATTATTATTATTATTATTATTATTATTATTATTATTATTATTATTATTTTGATGCCCTACGATCATACTTCAAAGTTAAGGAAACTGTGATGATGATGGTGTTGATGACGGAATCTTTCAGTTTTACGCCCCATGGTTATGCCGATTAGGCTAAAGGAGACGGTGATGGTGAGAAATGGTGGAATGAGGAAGGCGGGAGGAAACGGGAGAACCCCGAAAAAAACAGGTACACGGTGTTTGTCCACCACGAAGTTCACTTGGCGCCAGGTGGGATCGAATCCGAGACCCAAGCACCAAAGTTGAATACTCTGCTACTGAGATGATGATGATTTTTATTATGACAGTAAAAATGATAATGAACAAAATGATGGAATGAATGAAGTGGGATGAAACGAGAGACTTCCTGGAAAATCCACACGCATGGTGTTTGCCGAACACAAAGCTTATTTAGGGCCGCAATGGCTCAGTGGTAAAGCGTTCACCTCTGGTGCATGGGGCTCCTGGTTCAATCCCAGCTCGCGCCAAGTGTACTTTGGGGTGGACAGACACCGTGTGCGTGGTTTTCCTCCGTGTTCTCCTGTTTCCCCCTGCTTTCTTCATTCCATCATTTTTAAATTGTCCATTGCAGCTTTGTAAAATTCAAGATTGCTAATGAAACTCTAACTGACCAAAGCAACATATATGTTTTAAAATTATATATAATGTTTGGTCAGTTGGAGTTTTATTAGCAATTCCATAATTTCATTCATTTCTCATAATCACTGTCTCCTTTAGCCTAAGCGGCATAATCGTGGGACGTAAAACTCAAAGACTATTTCATTTACAAAGATTATTTGGCACGAACTGGAATCGAGCCACGGACCCCACGTACTAGAGGTGAGCGCTCTACCTCTGTGTTACCATGTGTCTCGGGTATCAATTGTATCCGATAATTGTGCTTGCATACAAATTAGTTTTAACAGTTTATAATTAACACTTTCTCCTCTCATCCATTCTGAACGGCCGGTAGAACGATCGTCGTTCCAAACATATATTGCAATATAAATTGTATATACACATTTGTTTCAAGTTTTTGCATTCAAAACTCAATATGTAATCCACAACGAAACTGGATTTATATATTCAAGTAACGATATACAAAACCTTATTAAACACAGTGCGATAACCATAGTCTATAGATTTGGTAACTGCGTATAGTTTTTAAGTGTGCTGATTCATATTATATTTCCATGTTGGTTGTCAACTCTACTTAGCGTGTAAGTCCAGGTGTAGGTTGTACGGCATTCAGCTAATTGCTGTGTTTCTCCCCACTTTTCACTGTGCCGCATTCTTCTCTCTATCCTTTAGTAATTTTGGTCTACGGGGATCCAATGTAAACACACACACACACATACACACACGCACACACACACACACACACACACACACATATATATATATATATATATATATATATATAATTTCAGATGGGATTTCATGTACACCTGCGGACCGCGAATCTTAATTTTTTTTTATTTTTTTTTTTAAGAAGAGATAGTAGTTCACTAGCTGTAACTGGTCTAAACAACGTACTTCGGTTGTTTGAGTTTGTTGCTGACGTTGAAGAAAGAGGCGTATGAGATACAGTATAGGAGGGAGGAACTTGAAGAAAATGATCATTAAATATCTCTGCCATTCGCTTAGGCACATTTGCTATTATGTTATTATGAGATCTCATTAGTTCGTATCCCTTTCATATGCGCGTTGATTAATCGCCACATAGCTTTCATTGTGTATGTTGAATTTCTGATTTCATTATCGTTATGAAGCATTTTTTGCTGCTTGTATAACTTTTCTGTATATCTTAAGTGTGTCAATATAAGAAGTTATATCAATAGGTAAACACTTGCTGTCTTTTTTTTTTTAGTTTATTGA